>NW_027040666.1:0-20000 GCF_037179485.1 Ochlerotatus camptorhynchus
CGGTTCTTGTGAAAAGGGCCTACACTAATAAAAATTCAATGCGAATTTTTATGTGTCCCACACATGATTTTTTGCAATGTGATAAACAAATGATATATATCTATATATGTCGGACACATAGTTCTTATGTGTACACATCAAATTCATGTGTAACCACACATACTATTCATTTGACTCATAAATATCATGTGTACTTCTGGGTGGATTCTGTTTATGTGTGGACACATGAAAATCATGTGATATTTTACATGGAAAATTACCAATAAAAATGTGTCGATATTTAACAGTGTAGCAAATTGTTTACAAAAGTTGATAGCTCCTGTTCAAATGTTACGCGAGCATTATTCCGGTATTCATTGGCAGGAGCTGATCGGTGAGAGATTCACGATGTACCAGTTCTAATAGCGATTTTTAAAAATGAGGGTGATATGTAGACCAAGGTTTAAAACGTCAGTTACACTATCCTCCTTGTGAATATTATATATATTATATAATATATAGAGACCAAGGTTTAAAGCGTCAGATCAATGCAGGATGCACGCTATTTCTAAACAACTAGGATCTACTCATATCCCCCAAAATTGAGTAAACAAAGTTGGGACTGACAAGATGGCGAATGAACACCTGAATCCGAATGTTAATTTGTTATCTTGTCAGTTACAATCTAGTTCGCTATATATTGTTTAGCCCTAATTCTAATGGAAATGAGTAGATCTTACTTACATTTGGATTGTTTAGAAATAACGTGTGCAGACATGTGGAAAAACTCTCTGCACACGGCCAACGAGATCAACCCAAATTTGA
The DNA here is from genome assembly GCF_037179485.1 of Ochlerotatus camptorhynchus. Taxonomy (NCBI): domain Eukaryota; kingdom Metazoa; phylum Arthropoda; class Insecta; order Diptera; family Culicidae; genus Ochlerotatus; species Ochlerotatus camptorhynchus. The sequence goes on from NW_027040666.1 coordinate 805, forward strand.
TTTTACTTTACTCATTAATCGCAAAAAGTGCGATTTACTTCATGTTTTTCCAGTTTTTTCGCACTTTTTCAAGGAAAAAATGCCAGAGTTCTAATGATTGGATTTTCTTGGTGTATTGGTACTACTACTAGACTGTGTAAAATTTTGGTAAATTTTTCTCATTTTCCAGCAGATTATTGAGGCTTTTATTTGGGTTGATCTCATCGGCCGTGCACAAATATGAAGGGACAACATCTGACTGGTCTTATAGAGCTTCTCGACGCCTAATCGGCGCACACTACTGTACAATTTAAATCCAACGAGTGCGAGCAAGAGGGAAACACATTAGTGGGAAAATACACCGTCGATTCATACATGTGTGATAAATAGAGAAAGACGATTAAGCATCGAAAAGGTCTATTGGAATACGTAGGGTAGGATGGTTCTCAACGCACCCATGGCGTGAAATGGCCCTACGCTGTTTTTCATAGCTTTCCGATTGTCAATTCGTGAATTTAAAAATCAGCATTGCTAGTTCAGTGCTTGAACTAACATTCTGGCACATGATATTTCCAGAATTAGTAATGGATAAGCATCGAAAAACTGCACGGGGCCATTTTATCCCAGGGGTGCATTATGGACTATCCTCCCCTACATTCCACGATTTTGCGTACGATTTCTTCTTCTCATCATAACGCCCAAACTAAACATAAAGCCTTCTTCTGACTTAAAAAAAAAAAAAAAAAAAAAAACGGTTTAACCGACATGCACGTATCAACAATATTGATCGAATAAGCCTCAGTAACGCTAGTAACAAAGGTAATAAGGCGGAATCTCGAACACCAAACGTCAGATCGGTATGAAATTTTTTCTGCAGGTAGATATGGATGAGGTCTTTCCACTGCTGCAAATTTCATGTTGATGTGATGTACCGTTGATTTGTAAAAAATCGTTAACTAAAATCATTCTATCCTGTAAATCTCCGGAACCGGAAGTCAGATCAGTATGAAATTTTTTCCCCAAGTAGATATGGATGAGGTCTTTCTACTGTTAAAGAAATCATGTTGATAAAGTGTACCGTTGATTTTTAAAAAATCGTTCACTAAAATCATTCTGGCCTATATATCTCCGAAACCGGAAGTCAGATCGAGAAAAAATTCAATAGCGATCAATGGCGCTATGGGGCCTATCGAACGAGATATCAACCACATTGATCGCATGAGCTATCTCGAAAAAAGCTTGCCTAGATGAAACGCGTCCACAGACGCACATACAGACATCAGCAAATTTCACCTTGCTGGGTCGATTTTTCATATTCAATTTGATTCTACGATGTCGTAATTAAACTGTCGAGCCAGATCGCGCCGAGTTCTATCGATTGAGAATGTTTTATACAGGTGAGATAGCTTGTGTGAATGGCTATCGGGAGCAGACGGCAGGACGTGTGAAAATCGATTCTAATACCTATGTTACGCTAGTAACAAAGGTAATAAGGCGGAATCTCGAACACCAAACGTCAGATCGGTATGAAATTTTTTCTGCAGGTAGATATGGATGAGGTCTTTCCATTGCTGCAAATTTCACGTTGATGGGATGTACCGTTGATTTGTAAAAAATCGTTAACTAAAATCTTTCTATCCTGTAAATCTCCGGAACCGGAAGTCAGATCGGTATGAAATTTTTTCCCCAAGTAGATATGGATGAGGTCTTTCTACTGTTAAAGAAATCATGTTGATAAAGTGTACCGTTGATTTTTAAAAAATCGTTCACTAAAATCATTCTGGCCTATATATCTCCGAAACCGGAAGTCAGATCGAGAAAAAATTCAATAGCGATCAATGGCGCTATGGGGCCTATCGAACGAGATATCAACCACATTGATCGCATGAGCTATCTCGAAAAAAGCTTGCCTAGATGAAACGCGTCCACAGACGCACATACAGACATCAGCAAATTTCACCTTGCTGGGTCGATTTTTCATATTCAATTTGATTCTACGATGTCGTAATTAAACTGTCGAGCCAGATCGCGCCGAGTTCTATCGATTGAGAATGTTTTATACAGGTGAGATAGCTTGTGTGAATGGCTATCGGGAGCAGACGGCAGGACGTGTGAAAATCGATTCTAATACCTATGTTACGCTAGTAACAAAGGTAATAAGGCGGAATCTCGAACACCAAACGTCAGATCGGTATGAAATTTTTTCTGCAGGTAGATATGGATGAGGTCTTTCCATTGCTGCAAATTTCACGTTGATGGGATGTACCGTTTATTTGTAAAAAATCGTTAACTAAAATCTTTCTATCCTGTAAATCTCCGGAACCGGAAGTCAGATCGGTATGAAATTTTTTCCCCAAGTAGATATGGATGAGGTCTTTCTACTGTTAAAGAAATCATGTTGATAAAGTGTACCGTTGATTTTTAAAAAATCGTTCACTAAAATCATTCTGGCCTATATATCTCCGAAACCGGAAGTCAGATCGAGAAAAAATTCAATAGCGATCAATGGCGCTATGGGGCCTATCGAACGAGATATCAACCACATTGATCGCATGAGCTATCTCGAAAAAAGCTTGCCTAGATGAAACGCGTCCACAGACGCACATACAGACATCAGCAAATTTCACCTTGCTGGGTCGATTTTTCATATTCAATTTGATTCTACGATGTCGTAATTAAACTGTCGAGCCAGATCGCGCCGAGTTCTATCGATTGAGAATGTTTTATACAGGTGAGATAGCTTGTGTGAATGGCTATCGGGAGCAGACGGCAGGACGTGTGAAAATCGATTCTAATACCTATGTTACGCTAGTAACAAAGGTAATAAGGCGGAATCTCGAACACCAAACGTCAGATCGGTATGAAATTTTTTCTGCAGGTAGATATGGATGAGGTCTTTCCATTGCTGCAAATTTCACGTTGATGGGATGTACCGTTGATTTGTAAAAAATCGTTAACTAAAATCTTTCTATCCTGTAAATCTCCGGAACCGGAAGTCAGATCGGTATGAAATTTTTTCCCCAAGTAGATATGGATGAGGTCTTTCTACTGTTAAAGAAATCATGTTGATAAAGTGTACCGTTGATTTTTAAAAAATCGTTCACTAAAATCATTCTGGCCTATATATCTCCGAAACCGGAAGTCAGATCGAGAAAAAATTCAATAGCGATCAATGGCGCTATGGGGCCTATCGAACGAGATATCAACCACATTGATCGCATGAGCTATCTCGAAAAAAGCTTGCCTAGATGAAACGCGTCCACAGACGCACATACAGACATCAGCAAATTTCACCTTGCTGGGTCGATTTTTCATATTCAATTTGATTCTACGATGTCGTAATTAAACTGTCGAGCCAGATCGCGCCGAGTTCTATCGATTGAGAATGTTTTATACAGGTGAGATAGCTTGTGTGAATGGCTATCGGGAGCAGACGGCAGGACGTGTGAAAATCGATTCTAATACCTATGTTACGCTAGTAACAAAGGTAATAAGGCGGAATCTCGAACACCAAACGTCAGATCGGTATGAAATTTTTTCTGCAGGTAGATATGGATGAGGTCTTTCCATTGCTGCAAATTTCACGTTGATAGGATGTACCGTTTATTTGTAAAAAATCGTTAACTAAAATCTTTCTATCCTGTAAATCTCCGGAACCGGAAGTCAGATCGGTATGAAATTTTTTCCCCAAGTAGATATGGATGAGGTCTTTCTACTGTTAAAGAAATCATGTTGATAAAGTGTACCGTTGATTTTTAAAAAATCGTTCACTAAAATCATTCTGGCCTATATATCTCCGAAACCGGAAGTCAGATCGAGAAAAAATTCAATAGCGATCAATGGCGCTATGGGGCCTATCGAACGAGATATCAACCACATTGATCGCATGAGCTATCTCGAAAAAAGCTTGCCTAGATGAAACGCGTCCACAGACGCACATACAGACATCAGCAAATTTCACCTTGCTGGGTCGATTTTTCATATTCAATTTGATTCTACGATGTCGTAATTAAACTGTCGAGCCAGATCGCGCCGAGTTCTATCGATTGAGAATGTTTTATACAGGTGAGATAGCTTGTGTGAATGGCTATCGGGAGCAGACGGCAGGACGTGTGAAAATCGATTCTAATACCTATGTTACGCTAGTAACAAAGGTAATAAGGCGGAATCTCGAACACCAAACGTCAGATCGGTATGAAATTTTTTCTGCAGGTAGATATGGATGAGGTCTTTCCACTGCTGCAAATTTCATGTTGATGTGATGTACCGTTGATTTGTAAAAAATCGTTAACTAAAATCATTCTATCCTGTAAATCTCCGGAACCGGAAGTCAGATCAGTATGAAATTTTTTCCCCAAGTAGATATGGATGAGGTCTTTCTACTGTTAAAGAAATCATGTTGATAAAGTGTACCGTTGATTTTTAAAAAATCGTTCACTAAAATCATTCTGGCCTATATATCTCCGAAACCGGAAGTCAGATCGAGAAAAAATTCAATAGCGATCAATGGCGCTATGGGGCCTATCGAACGAGATATCAACCACATTGATCGCATGAGCTATCTCGAAAAAAGCTTGCCTAGATGAAACGCGTCCACAGACGCACATACAGACATCAGCAAATTTCACCTTGCTGGGTCGATTTTTCATATTCAATTTGATTCTACGATGTCGTAATTAAACTGTCGAGCCAGATCGCGCCGAGTTCTATCGATTGAGAATGTTTTATACAGGTGAGATAGCTTGTGTGAATGGCTATCGGGAGCAGACGGCAGGACGTGTGAAAATCGATTCTAATACCTATGTTACGCTAGTAACAAAGGTAATAAGGCGGAATCTCGAACACCAAACGTCAGATCGGTATGAAATTTTTTCTGCAGGTAGATATGGATGAGGTCTTTCCATTGCTGCAAATTTCACGTTGATGGGATGTACCGTTGATTTGTAAAAAATCGTTAACTAAAATCTTTCTATCCTGTAAATCTCCGGAACCGGAAGTCAGATCGGTATGAAATTTTTTCCCCAAGTAGATATGGATGAGGTCTTTCTACTGTTAAAGAAATCATGTTGATAAAGTGTACCGTTGATTTTTAAAAAATCGTTCACTAAAATCATTCTGGCCTATATATCTCCGAAACCGGAAGTCAGATCGAGAAAAAATTCAATAGCGATCAATGGCGCTATGGGGCCTATCGAACGAGATATCAACCACATTGATCGCATGAGCTATCTCGAAAAAAGCTTGCCTAGATGAAACGCGTCCACAGACGCACATACAGACATCAGCAAATTTCACCTTGCTGGGTCGATTTTTCATATTCAATTTGATTCTACGATGTCGTAATTAAACTGTCGAGCCAGATCGCGCCGAGTTCTATCGATTGAGAATGTTTTATACAGGTGAGATAGCTTGTGTGAATGGCTATCGGGAGCAGACGGCAGGACGTGTGAAAATCGATTCTAATACCTATGTTACGCTAGTAACAAAGGTAATAAGGCGGAATCTCGAACACCAAACGTCAGATCGGTATGAAATTTTTTCTGCAGGTAGATATGGATGAGGTCTTTCCATTGCTGCAAATTTCACGTTGATGGGATGTACCGTTTATTTGTAAAAAATCGTTAACTAAAATCTTTCTATCCTGTAAATCTCCGGAACCGGAAGTCAGATCGGTATGAAATTTTTTCCCCAAGTAGATATGGATGAGGTCTTTCTACTGTTAAAGAAATCATGTTGATAAAGTGTACCGTTGATTTTTAAAAAATCGTTCACTAAAATCATTCTGGCCTATATATCTCCGAAACCGGAAGTCAGATCGAGAAAAAATTCAATAGCGATCAATGGCGCTATGGGGCCTATCGAACGAGATATCAACCACATTGATCGCATGAGCTATCTCGAAAAAAGCTTGCCTAGATGAAACGCGTCCACAGACGCACATACAGACATCAGCAAATTTCACCTTGCTGGGTCGATTTTTCATATTCAATTTGATTCTACGATGTCGTAATTAAACTGTCGAGCCAGATCGCGCCGAGTTCTATCGATTGAGAATGTTTTATACAGGTGAGATAGCTTGTGTGAATGGCTATCGGGAGCAGACGGCAGGACGTGTGAAAATCGATTCTAATACCTATGTTACGCTAGTAACAAAGGTAATAAGGCGGAATCTCGAACACCAAACGTCAGATCGGTATGAAATTTTTTCTGCAGGTAGATATGGATGAGGTCTTTCCATTGCTGCAAATTTCACGTTGATGGGATGTACCGTTGATTTGTAAAAAATCGTTAACTAAAATCTTTCTATCCTGTAAATCTCCGGAACCGGAAGTCAGATCGGTATGAAATTTTTTCCCCAAGTAGATATGGATGAGGTCTTTCTACTGTTAAAGAAATCATGTTGATAAAGTGTACCGTTGATTTTTAAAAAATCGTTCACTAAAATCATTCTGGCCTATATATCTCCGAAACCGGAAGTCAGATCGAGAAAAAATTCAATAGCGATCAATGGCGCTATGGGGCCTATCGAACGAGATATCAACCACATTGATCGCATGAGCTATCTCGAAAAAAGCTTGCCTAGATGAAACGCGTCCACAGACGCACATACAGACATCAGCAAATTTCACCTTGCTGGGTCGATTTTTCATATTCAATTTGATTCTACGATGTCGTAATTAAACTGTCGAGCCAGATCGCGCCGAGTTCTATCGATTGAGAATGTTTTATACAGGTGAGATAGCTTGTGTGAATGGCTATCGGGAGCAGACGGCAGGACGTGTGAAAATCGATTCTAATACCTATGTTACGCTAGTAACAAAGGTAATAAGGCGGAATCTCGAACACCAAACGTCAGATCGGTATGAAATTTTTTCTGCAGGTAGATATGGATGAGGTCTTTCCATTGCTGCAAATTTCACGTTGATAGGATGTACCGTTTATTTGTAAAAAATCGTTAACTAAAATCTTTCTATCCTGTAAATCTCCGGAACCGGAAGTCAGATCGGTATGAAATTTTTTCCCCAAGTAGATATGGATGAGGTCTTTCTACTGTTAAAGAAATCATGTTGATAAAGTGTACCGTTGATTTTTAAAAAATCGTTCACTAAAATCATTCTGGCCTATATATCTCCGAAACCGGAAGTCAGATCGAGAAAAAATTCAATAGCGATCAATGGCGCTATGGGGCCTATCGAACGAGATATCAACCACATTGATCGCATGAGCTATCTCGAAAAAAGCTTGCCTAGATGAAACGCGTCCACAGACGCACATACAGACATCAGCAAATTTCACCTTGCTGGGTCGATTTTTCATATTCAATTTGATTCTACGATGTCGTAATTAAACTGTCGAGCCAGATCGCGCCGAGTTCTATCGATTGAGAATGTTTTATACAGGTGAGATAGCTTGTGTGAATGGCTATCGGGAGCAGACGGCAGGACGTGTGAAAATCGATTCTAATACCTATGTTACGCTAGTAACAAAGGTAATAAGGCGGAATCTCGAACACCAAACGTCAGATCGGTATGAAATTTTTTCTGCAGGTAGATATGGATGAGGTCTTTCCACTGCTGCAAATTTCATGTTGATGTGATGTACCGTTGATTTGTAAAAAATCGTTAACTAAAATCATTCTATCCTGTAAATCTCCGGAACCGGAAGTCAGATCAGTATGAAATTTTTTCCCCAAGTAGATATGGATGAGGTCTTTCTACTGTTAAAGAAATCATGTTGATAAAGTGTACCGTTGATTTTTAAAAAATCGTTCACTAAAATCATTCTGGCCTATATATCTCCGAAACCGGAAGTCAGATCGAGAAAAAATTCAATAGCGATCAATGGCGCTATGGGGCCTATCGAACGAGATATCAACCACATTGATCGCATGAGCTATCTCGAAAAAAGCTTGCCTAGATGAAACGCGTCCACAGACGCACATACAGACATCAGCAAATTTCACCTTGCTGGGTCGATTTTTCATATTCAATTTGATTCTACGATGTCGTAATTAAACTGTCGAGCCAGATCGCGCCGAGTTCTATCGATTGAGAATGTTTTATACAGGTGAGATAGCTTGTGTGAATGGCTATCGGGAGCAGACGGCAGGACGTGTGAAAATCGATTCTAATACCTATGTTACGCTAGTAACAAAGGTAATAAGGCGGAATCTCGAACACCAAACGTCAGATCGGTATGAAATTTTTTCTGCAGGTAGATATGGATGAGGTCTTTCCATTGCTGCAAATTTCACGTTGATGGGATGTACCGTTGATTTGTAAAAAATCGTTAACTAAAATCTTTCTATCCTGTAAATCTCCGGAACCGGAAGTCAGATCGGTATGAAATTTTTTCCCCAAGTAGATATGGATGAGGTCTTTCTACTGTTAAAGAAATCATGTTGATAAAGTGTACCGTTGATTTTTAAAAAATCGTTCACTAAAATCATTCTGGCCTATATATCTCCGAAACCGGAAGTCAGATCGAGAAAAAATTCAATAGCGATCAATGGCGCTATGGGGCCTATCGAACGAGATATCAACCACATTGATCGCATGAGCTATCTCGAAAAAAGCTTGCCTAGATGAAACGCGTCCACAGACGCACATACAGACATCAGCAAATTTCACCTTGCTGGGTCGATTTTTCATATTCAATTTGATTCTACGATGTCGTAATTAAACTGTCGAGCCAGATCGCGCCGAGTTCTATCGATTGAGAATGTTTTATACAGGTGAGATAGCTTGTGTGAATGGCTATCGGGAGCAGACGGCAGGACGTGTGAAAATCGATTCTAATACCTATGTTACGCTAGTAACAAAGGTAATAAGGCGGAATCTCGAACACCAAACGTCAGATCGGTATGAAATTTTTTCTGCAGGTAGATATGGATGAGGTCTTTCCATTGCTGCAAATTTCACGTTGATGGGATGTACCGTTTATTTGTAAAAAATCGTTAACTAAAATCTTTCTATCCTGTAAATCTCCGGAACCGGAAGTCAGATCGGTATGAAATTTTTTCCCCAAGTAGATATGGATGAGGTCTTTCTACTGTTAAAGAAATCATGTTGATAAAGTGTACCGTTGATTTTTAAAAAATCGTTCACTAAAATCATTCTGGCCTATATATCTCCGAAACCGGAAGTCAGATCGAGAAAAAATTCAATAGCGATCAATGGCGCTATGGGGCCTATCGAACGAGATATCAACCACATTGATCGCATGAGCTATCTCGAAAAAAGCTTGCCTAGATGAAACGCGTCCACAGACGCACATACAGACATCAGCAAATTTCACCTTGCTGGGTCGATTTTTCATATTCAATTTGATTCTACGATGTCGTAATTAAACTGTCGAGCCAGATCGCGCCGAGTTCTATCGATTGAGAATGTTTTATACAGGTGAGATAGCTTGTGTGAATGGCTATCGGGAGCAGACGGCAGGACGTGTGAAAATCGATTCTAATACCTATGTTACGCTAGTAACAAAGGTAATAAGGCGGAATCTCGAACACCAAACGTCAGATCGGTATGAAATTTTTTCTGCAGGTAGATATGGATGAGGTCTTTCCATTGCTGCAAATTTCACGTTGATGGGATGTACCGTTGATTTGTAAAAAATCGTTAACTAAAATCTTTCTATCCTGTAAATCTCCGGAACCGGAAGTCAGATCGGTATGAAATTTTTTCCCCAAGTAGATATGGATGAGGTCTTTCTACTGTTAAAGAAATCATGTTGATAAAGTGTACCGTTGATTTTTAAAAAATCGTTCACTAAAATCATTCTGGCCTATATATCTCCGAAACCGGAAGTCAGATCGAGAAAAAATTCAATAGCGATCAATGGCGCTATGGGGCCTATCGAACGAGATATCAACCACATTGATCGCATGAGCTATCTCGAAAAAAGCTTGCCTAGATGAAACGCGTCCACAGACGCACATACAGACATCAGCAAATTTCACCTTGCTGGGTCGATTTTTCATATTCAATTTGATTCTACGATGTCGTAATTAAACTGTCGAGCCAGATCGCGCCGAGTTCTATCGATTGAGAATGTTTTATACAGGTGAGATAGCTTGTGTGAATGGCTATCGGGAGCAGACGGCAGGACGTGTGAAAATCGATTCTAATACCTATGTTACGCTAGTAACAAAGGTAATAAGGCGGAATCTCGAACACCAAACGTCAGATCGGTATGAAATTTTTTCTGCAGGTAGATATGGATGAGGTCTTTCCATTGCTGCAAATTTCACGTTGATAGGATGTACCGTTTATTTGTAAAAAATCGTTAACTAAAATCTTTCTATCCTGTAAATCTCCGGAACCGGAAGTCAGATCGGTATGAAATTTTTTCCCCAAGTAGATATGGATGAGGTCTTTCTACTGTTAAAGAAATCATGTTGATAAAGTGTACCGTTGATTTTTAAAAAATCGTTCACTAAAATCATTCTGGCCTATATATCTCCGAAACCGGAAGTCAGATCGAGAAAAAATTCAATAGCGATCAATGGCGCTATGGGGCCTATCGAACGAGATATCAACCACATTGATCGCATGAGCTATCTCGAAAAAAGCTTGCCTAGATGAAACGCGTCCACAGACGCACATACAGACATCAGCAAATTTCACCTTGCTGGGTCGATTTTTCATATTCAATTTGATTCTACGATGTCGTAATTAAACTGTCGAGCCAGATCGCGCCGAGTTCTATCGATTGAGAATGTTTTATACAGGTGAGATAGCTTGTGTGAATGGCTATCGGGAGCAGACGGCAGGACGTGTGAAAATCGATTCTAATACCTATGTTACGCTAGTAACAAAGGTAATAAGGCGGAATCTCGAACACCAAACGTCAGATCGGTATGAAATTTTTTCTGCAGGTAGATATGGATGAGGTCTTTCCACTGCTGCAAATTTCATGTTGATGTGATGTACCGTTGATTTGTAAAAAATCGTTAACTAAAATCATTCTATCCTGTAAATCTCCGGAACCGGAAGTCAGATCAGTATGAAATTTTTTCCCCAAGTAGATATGGATGAGGTCTTTCTACTGTTAAAGAAATCATGTTGATAAAGTGTACCGTTGATTTTTAAAAAATCGTTCACTAAAATCATTCTGGCCTATATATCTCCGAAACCGGAAGTCAGATCGAGAAAAAATTCAATAGCGATCAATGGCGCTATGGGGCCTATCGAACGAGATATCAACCACATTGATCGCATGAGCTATCTCGAAAAAAGCTTGCCTAGATGAAACGCGTCCACAGACGCACATACAGACATCAGCAAATTTCACCTTGCTGGGTCGATTTTTCATATTCAATTTGATTCTACGATGTCGTAATTAAACTGTCGAGCCAGATCGCGCCGAGTTCTATCGATTGAGAATGTTTTATACAGGTGAGATAGCTTGTGTGAATGGCTATCGGGAGCAGACGGCAGGACGTGTGAAAATCGATTCTAATACCTATGTTACGCTAGTAACAAAGGTAATAAGGCGGAATCTCGAACACCAAACGTCAGATCGGTATGAAATTTTTTCTGCAGGTAGATATGGATGAGGTCTTTCCATTGCTGCAAATTTCACGTTGATGGGATGTACCGTTGATTTGTAAAAAATCGTTAACTAAAATCTTTCTATCCTGTAAATCTCCGGAACCGGAAGTCAGATCGGTATGAAATTTTTTCCCCAAGTAGATATGGATGAGGTCTTTCTACTGTTAAAGAAATCATGTTGATAAAGTGTACCGTTGATTTTTAAAAAATCGTTCACTAAAATCATTCTGGCCTATATATCTCCGAAACCGGAAGTCAGATCGAGAAAAAATTCAATAGCGATCAATGGCGCTATGGGGCCTATCGAACGAGATATCAACCACATTGATCGCATGAGCTATCTCGAAAAAAGCTTGCCTAGATGAAACGCGTCCACAGACGCACATACAGACATCAGCAAATTTCACCTTGCTGGGTCGATTTTTCATATTCAATTTGATTCTACGATGTCGTAATTAAACTGTCGAGCCAGATCGCGCCGAGTTCTATCGATTGAGAATGTTTTATACAGGTGAGATAGCTTGTGTGAATGGCTATCGGGAGCAGACGGCAGGACGTGTGAAAATCGATTCTAATACCTATGTTACGCTAGTAACAAAGGTAATAAGGCGGAATCTCGAACACCAAACGTCAGATCGGTATGAAATTTTTTCTGCAGGTAGATATGGATGAGGTCTTTCCATTGCTGCAAATTTCACGTTGATGGGATGTACCGTTTATTTGTAAAAAATCGTTAACTAAAATCTTTCTATCCTGTAAATCTCCGGAACCGGAAGTCAGATCGGTATGAAATTTTTTCCCCAAGTAGATATGGATGAGGTCTTTCTACTGTTAAAGAAATCATGTTGATAAAGTGTACCGTTGATTTTTAAAAAATCGTTCACTAAAATCATTCTGGCCTATATATCTCCGAAACCGGAAGTCAGATCGAGAAAAAATTCAATAGCGATCAATGGCGCTATGGGGCCTATCGAACGAGATATCAACCACATTGATCGCATGAGCTATCTCGAAAAAAGCTTGCCTAGATGAAACGCGTCCACAGACGCACATACAGACATCAGCAAATTTCACCTTGCTGGGTCGATTTTTCATATTCAATTTGATTCTACGATGTCGTAATTAAACTGTCGAGCCAGATCGCGCCGAGTTCTATCGATTGAGAATGTTTTATACAGGTGAGATAGCTTGTGTGAATGGCTATCGGGAGCAGACGGCAGGACGTGTGAAAATCGATTCTAATACCTATGTTACGCTAGTAACAAAGGTAATAAGGCGGAATCTCGAACACCAAACGTCAGATCGGTATGAAATTTTTTCTGCAGGTAGATATGGATGAGGTCTTTCCATTGCTGCAAATTTCACGTTGATGGGATGTACCGTTGATTTGTAAAAAATCGTTAACTAAAATCTTTCTATCCTGTAAATCTCCGGAACCGGAAGTCAGATCGGTATGAAATTTTTTCCCCAAGTAGATATGGATGAGGTCTTTCTACTGTTAAAGAAATCATGTTGATAAAGTGTACCGTTGATTTTTAAAAAATCGTTCACTAAAATCATTCTGGCCTATATATCTCCGAAACCGGAAGTCAGATCGAGAAAAAATTCAATAGCGATCAATGGCGCTATGGGGCCTATCGAACGAGATATCAACCACATTGATCGCATGAGCTATCTCGAAAAAAGCTTGCCTAGATGAAACGCGTCCACAGACGCACATACAGACATCAGCAAATTTCACCTTGCTGGGTCGATTTTTCATATTCAATTTGATTCTACGATGTCGTAATTAAACTGTCGAGCCAGATCGCGCCGAGTTCTATCGATTGAGAATGTTTTATACAGGTGAGATAGCTTGTGTGAATGGCTATCGGGAGCAGACGGCAGGACGTGTGAAAATCGATTCTAATACCTATGTTACGCTAGTAACAAAGGTAATAAGGCGGAATCTCGAACACCAAACGTCAGATCGGTATGAAATTTTTTCTGCAGGTAGATATGGATGAGGTCTTTCCATTGCTGCAAATTTCACGTTGATAGGATGTACCGTTTATTTGTAAAAAATCGTTAACTAAAATCTTTCTATCCTGTAAATCTCCGGAACCGGAAGTCAGATCGGTATGAAATTTTTTCCCCAAGTAGATATGGATGAGGTCTTTCTACTGTTAAAGAAATCATGTTGATAAAGTGTACCGTTGATTTTTAAAAAATCGTTCACTAAAATCATTCTGGCCTATATATCTCCGAAACCGGAAGTCAGATCGAGAAAAAATTCAATAGCGATCAATGGCGCTATGGGGCCTATCGAACGAGATATCAACCACATTGATCGCATGAGCTATCTCGAAAAAAGCTTGCCTAGATGAAACGCGTCCACAGACGCACATACAGACATCAGCAAATTTCACCTTGCTGGGTCGATTTTTCATATTCAATTTGATTCTACGATGTCGTAATTAAACTGTCGAGCCAGATCGCGCCGAGTTCTATCGATTGAGAATGTTTTATACAGGTGAGATAGCTTGTGTGAATGGCTATCGGGAGCAGACGGCAGGACGTGTGAAAATCGATTCTAATACCTATGTTACGCTAGTAACAAAGGTAATAAGGCGGAATCTCGAACACCAAACGTCAGATCGGTATGAAATTTTTTCTGCAGGTAGATATGGATGAGGTCTTTCCACTGCTGCAAATTTCATGTTGATGTGATGTACCGTTGATTTGTAAAAAATCGTTAACTAAAATCATTCTATCCTGTAAATCTCCGGAACCGGAAGTCAGATCAGTATGAAATTTTTTCCCCAAGTAGATATGGATGAGGTCTTTCTACTGTTAAAGAAATCATGTTGATAAAGTGTACCGTTGATTTTTAAAAAATCGTTCACTAAAATCATTCTGGCCTATATATCTCCGAAACCGGAAGTCAGATCGAGAAAAAATTCAATAGCGATCAATGGCGCTATGGGGCCTATCGAACGAGATATCAACCACATTGATCGCATGAGCTATCTCGAAAAAAGCTTGCCTAGATGAAACGCGTCCACAGACGCACATACAGACATCAGCAAATTTCACCTTGCTGGGTCGATTTTTCATATTCAATTTGATTCTACGATGTCGTAATTAAACTGTCGAGCCAGATCGCGCCGAGTTCTATCGATTGAGAATGTTTTATACAGGTGAGATAGCTTGTGTGAATGGCTATCGGGAGCAGACGGCAGGACGTGTGAAAATCGATTCTAATACCTATGTTACGCTAGTAACAAAGGTAAAAGGTGTGAATAATCCATATGTTATGTAAAATTTACAAATTTACAATTGTAAAACAATTGCCCTCCTTTTATAAATAAGATTTTTTATTTCCACATTTACAAAATTATGATATAAAATAACTTGTTTTCTTGATAACTTGGTTTGAAGGTAAAATAACTTCATTTCATAAAATAAGAGCACTGAAAACCTTTTATTGCGTCAATTCCTTTGAGATGGTCTCTGAAAATTGCACCACAAATGTGCATGAAGGGACAAACTTCAATGGAATTTTTTGGTCAAAAAATTGCACCACATGGTGGAGTAATTTTTTTTTCAAGGTGGTTCATGGAGGGTTAAAAGAAGAGGGTAAATTTAAGGTTGAAAAAATTCACCTTCGTGATGGTAGATCAAATAAAGAGCTTTTTATTGAATATTTCTGGTGTAAAAATATTATCAAGGTGGTGCATGGCATGGAGGGACTAATCAAAATGAAAATTGAAAAAAAAAAAAAATAATAACGCCAAAAATTTGGAGGTGCACATTTAACTGAAAATGTCTGGTGGAAAGTTCGCTACACTGTGGTGAATGTAGAAAAAAGGTTTATTCATTTTTCTGGTGCATAATTTGCATCGTTCTGATGAATGCAAGCTTCATTGAAAATTTATGGTGGATAGTTTGCAGCATTCTGAATCCTGCAGATAGTTCCAAGATAATTTCGAAAAAAATACCGAGAGAATCAAATTTTGAATGAAATTCCAAAGGGATGTTGAGAAAAATTTTAATGGAGTTCCAAAGATAATTTCAAGCTCATTCTGGGAAGACTTTCTGGAGAATGCAGAGGAAATTCTTCTGAAACTTTTGGGGAATTTCAGTTCCAAGGTGTTCTGAGAAAAAAAAAGTTCTAAAATATTCCGAGAAGAATCTCAAGGTTATTGAATTCTTATGACAGTTCCAAAATATTTCTGGGGAGTATTCCAAGAAAATTCTGCAGGTAATTTTTAGTGCCCTTTGCAGATAGTTCCAAGACAATTTCGAAAAAAATACCGAGAAAATCCAATTTCTGTTTGTGCAACGTCATTTATATGTATAACTACCCTACCCGCTGTAACGAACAATACAAATAAACAATACAACAGTGTCTTGTATGCAAAATTTCAAAGGAATTCGGAGGATAATTTCTAGCTCATTCAGTTCCAATGTGTTCTGAGAAAAAGTCATGAAGAGTTCTAAATATAATTCCAGTGGACTTCTGAGAAGAATTTCAAAAGAGCTCTTAGGAGAGTTCTAAAAAAATCCGAGAAGAACCTCAAGGATATTGAATTCGGATGACAGTTACAAATGATTTCTGTGGAGCATTCCAAGAAAATTCTGCGAATTATTTCTAGGATAATACTGAGGAAATTCTTCTGAAACTCCAAAGGAATTTCAAATCCAAGGTGTTCTGAGTAAAAGTCAAGAAGAGTTCTAAAAATAATTCCAGTTGACTACTGATAAGCATTTAAAAAGACCTCATAGAGTTCTAAAAATTTCGAATAGAACCTTAAGGAATTCTTCGCAACGACTTTTTCGCAACTGTACAAAGTTTAAAGACAGCTTTTGGATTCCCTAATTGAAAAGTGGGTATTAGTTTGTCATTGAACCTTGGTCTATTGTTGTCTTACTAAAAATTCGTCTAAGAATCTTCTCTGAAAAAAAGTTACAGCTGTTTATGTGCTTTGCAATAATTTCGGGTTTGTCTTTTATATCATCTTTAAAACATGTTGAATGTTCGGCATCATTTTCTGTCACCCCGACTGATGGTACTTTGGGACGGTTCATCACCGTCGATGCGATTAAATTGCCAATTTTCATTGGCTGTCTGAAAGCAGTTTGCATTGAAGAAGATGAACCACCACCGGAGCAAAAAATAAATAAAATTAGCTAAATTAAACAGTAGGGAAACAGTGGTGGGTGGACATCACCATCTCCCACTCACTTTGGAGTACTCCTCATCCCCAGATTAAATGCACCATAATACAAATTGCCCCTCCTTAACAAGATTCCTGTACACGCGAGTGCTGATATATGATCATCTAGCGAGAGCAATTTTCTTACTAAAAACTTAGACTTTTGCTATGTAGATGCTCAACGATTGGGCACTTCACTTGGTTTTATTCGCTGTGCCGAATTCATTGATATTCGCGCACTGAAAGTGCTGTACTGCTCTGTTGTCCTCATTATTCATGAATACGGAGTTCAAGTATGGGCTCCTTATCATGCCGTACGCGCTGACCGGCTAGAAAGAGTTCAACGTTATTTTCATCAGCTTTGCTTAGCGGAACCTGCCGAGGAATAATCCTCTTCGACTGCGTCCATACGAACACCGGCGTTTTAGAGAATAATTCTAGAGCCTGATAATCAGTGTATCAGAATAATCAGATACACTGATAATTCTAGGGCCTCTTCACCAGCGTAGGGCCAACTTGCAGAGATTGCTTGAATTTGATGTATTGAGTAATCGCTTGGACTGAGTACATCTTCTGCAACAAATAAACTTTTATGTTTCTGCTCGCAGCTCCCGACAACGACTGCTTCTGTTGATTCCGAGGCATCGAACAGTTTCGGTGAAAATTATGTATTACAAAGATGCTTCAGAAAACTAAATGAAGTAAGCTATCAGTTTAACGAGAAATAAGCTTAATACGCTAGTTAGATAGTTAAGTTTTTTTTCAGTCTATTCAGTATAGCTGAAGACGTTGACAAATAAAATAAAAGCTAAAAACCAATACTAAATACGGGTTAAAACATACCAATGAATTTATGATAGGGGAAATTTATGAGTAAGATCTGTATGTTGAAGAGCGAGTGACAGTTATCCCGAATTTGTTATTTCTATTTCGACGAATAGAGGAAATTTCCTTACTCCGTCAAAGTGGCAAATGCAGCTTGCTTGCAAAAGTAAAATTTGAAATGAGCACGAAAAGCAATTAGAAAATTGAATCTTAAACAGAGCTCTGTCAGCTACAAAAGTCCTAATGAAAAAGTTAAACATAAACTTAATTCCATTTTCGGTTTCTTTTCGCAGCTTCTCATCGTGCTCGAGCAGCAACTTTCGGGCAAAAATTCTGTTCCTTGCTTGCGGTCACTTCATCGAGGAACTTTGCCAAAAGTATGGAACAGTTGAATGTTGCTATTTCGAGTGAATCTGGGTTCGGGATTCTTTCTGTAGGTGGTGACATTTACAGAAGCTTGTTACAATTTCGGAGAACCACCCTATGCTATGTATATGTATGCAAGTCTCGCTGCTCCGTTAAGACTGGAAACTTACTTTCTCGAAGAAAGTTTAAACTTTTGCCTCACGTTCATGTTGATTTTTTGCTCTCCTGGAGAAGACACTAATTAGCGGGATCGAGACTGTAACATAAACGAGTAATTGTATTACAGGGAAGTGAATCGGGAAGACGTATTTTCGCATTATGCAGCCACTTCCGAAGGCTGCGAAGCGCGTGGATTAAATCTTTGGGAAGTTCAGGATGAAGCACTTGAGCTTGTACTTTTTCTTTAAACATCTGCCACGAAGCCCATTATTAATCCAGCCAGATTTTATACGTTTAATTAATATTCCGGGCACACTTATTGATTAATTTATAGCATCACGATTCCTGAACCTTCTTTCGTTTGTAAATCTGAGTTATCCATTAGAAACTCGTATTCCCCTCCGAGAAGCGACAAATGCTTATGATATTTATTTTCATTCCATCCAGCTCAAGACCATACCCACCTTTGGAGAAAATTTTCAATCTGAGTCAGGGACGAGGGAATGGCTCGATTCGTTTAGAATTGGATGGTGGGGGTTCGGTATGAACACTTTAGATCGTGACACGTTTGCAAGAGAAATTATTTCACATTTTCTTACACTCAGCCCAACGCTTGCCTCCCTCGGGTGAATGTGGGTGGAATGAGATTTGGAAGCGCAGCGTGATTTCATGATTTTGCCTTGAAATCCTTTTCAACTGCTGTGTGGGAGAAATTCGCTCTCCCCATCAACCAGACAGAGGGCGATGAAGTATGACGCACCGAAGGACGCGGGTAGCATTCTTGCTTTGACGGAGCAAATATTTAATTAGGTTTGACGGAGCAGCTGTTGCGATTATATAATTATATAATTATTGTTATGAGTATGGGAAATTTTCAGCACTTTCGTGCTTATATCCATTTTTATGACTAGCGCTGGCTGCGCTCGAACTGTGATTGAGCTAGTATAATAAAGTCTAATAGCACAGGAGTGGAACTTTGGATCAGAAAGTGGCTCCACTTGTCATTTGCGAACACTAGCGCACCTAGCGGTAGAAGGCATCTTCTGCCTGCAGTTAAGATAGGCAGCATGCTATGATAGTGTGAGTGCACATAGAAAGCCCGTGTGGAACG